>NW_024871298.1:1332500-1348736 GCF_019054845.1 Dipodomys spectabilis | reverse complement strand
CCACTTCCGGTTTTCTAGTGGTTTATTGGAGATAAGAGTTTCACGAACTTTCCTTCCCCGGGCTGCCTTTGAACCATGATCCTCAGATCTCAGCCTCCTGAGTAGCTAGGATTCCAAGTGTAAGCCACCAGTGCCCAGCTTTTTTTCCCTCCTTCCCTGTCTTCCTTCCCTCCCTCCCTTCCTTTCTTCCTTCTTTCCTTGTCCTGGGGCTTGAACTCAGGGATTGAGCACTCTCCCTGGGCCTCTCTGTGCTCAAGGCTAGAGCTCTACCACTAGAGCCACAGCACCATTTCTGTTCATGTGGTACTAAGGAATTGAACCCAGGCTTCATGCGTGCTAGGCAAGCACTCTACCACTGAGCCACCTTCCCAGCCCTCCCCTCTCTTTTTATTTCCTCTTCCCTCCTCCCCTTTCCTCTTGTCTCAACTCTCCTCTCCTCTCTTTTCTTCTCCTTTCCCCTTCCCTTCCCTCTCCTCTTCCCTCTTCCCTTCCTCTCTCCCCCCCCTCTGCATCTTTAGAGTTCCTGTCCACCTAACAAAGCCCACAATTTCCCATTCCCCAAAGGGGTCCTGGGGTGTGTCCACAGCCCCAGCTAGCGGCTGACCTTGAAGAACTTGTCGATTTTGCTAAGGTTGATTCTCTTCTTGGCATCCAGCTTGTAAATGTTGCTGACGTTCCCATCCATCAGATAGAGGCCGAAGCCCATCACCTAGGGCGGGGAGGGCGGAGAGCAGACACCATCATTGCCAGGGGTACGGGCTCTGGACAGCAGCCCCATGATGTGTGGGCATCCGACCCCCGAGACAACACATTCTGTGCCTCCTCGAGTAAGGACAGGAAATACCAGGCTCATCTGAACTGCAAGTTTAGCAGATGACTATGGTGGCTGTCGTGGCTACTTCCTGAGCCCTAAATGGGCCAGCGACTTTAAAACAAGTATCGCTGTCCACTGCTTCAGTGTCTACTCTCAGCACCATACTCTTGTGAGTCAGATTCAAGGCAAGAGTCTCATTCTACAGATGAGGAAGCCTAGACACAGAGGAGTTACACAGCTTGGCCCAGTCACACAGCTGAGTCTCAGAGATAAACGGTCACTCCCCAAACAGACCTAACTCAGGATCTGTGTGCTAACGGTGCCCATCTAGGTTCTTGAGACGTAGGCCCAAAGATGTCTGAAAAGTGTGTGTGTGTGGGGGGGGGCGATTCTTAATATTTCAGCCCCTGTAATTATCCACTGAAAGCTAACCCACTTTGTTCTGTTGAATGTAGAGCTCAAGTGTGGAGGGTGTGGCTCGCTGTGGGAACGTCACGTCTCCACGTGCCTCCGTATCAGGGGACACCGGAGGGGGGCGGACAGGAAGACTGTAAAGATCACTTCCTGTTTGGCCTGGGAGCATCCTTACAGGACCAGCACCGGGTCCTTTGGTTTAGGCTTGGCGCCCCCTGGTGGCATTGCAACTCAACTACCACGAGCTGTAGAGGTGAAGGAATGAAGGTTGGGAAGGGTTAGAGGGCAGAAGGAAGAGGGTGAGGGAGGAGGGGGGGGGGTGGGTAGGGCGCACACAGGCGGCGGTGTGTGGCAGGGACCTCCCACCTTAAGCAGCATGTGCTTCTCGCTGGGCGTCAGGTACATCTTGTTCTCGTAGTAATCCACGCAGATGTTCACGATGTCGGCCAGCAGCTCCTCGTACCCTGGGATCACCTCCAGTTGCTGGTGGAGACACTGAACAACAGCGCCACCTTCCGGTTAGACAGAGCCTGCATCCTCCAGCAGCCACCCAAGTCTGTGGCTGTGTCCGTGTGTGTACAACACACACACACACACACACACACACACACACACACACACACACACACAGCTGTGTCCCCAGGGAAGGGGAGCCTGCAAGCCAGCCTGTACCACCTGCCCCCTCCCCCCCGCACGGGCCTCTGCACACTCATCCCTGGTTGCAACGGAGGGCGTAGGAGGCAGCCTAGTGCTACAGCACTCGGTCTGCTTGGAGAATGCAGACGTTCTGCAGGGAGGAGAGGCAGCCCGGGGTCCCCGTTCCTGCCACACACACCCCCCTAGGACTAAAGCACCCTCAGGCTCCTGTGGGGCAGGGATCTGGACACAAAGAGCCCCAGAATTGGCGGGACGCCACCCCCTGTTGGGCTGGGGGAATTGCAGGTAGACTTGCTGGCGCCTGCTCTAGTTGAAGTGACACAAGGTGGACCCAGCCTGGCTGGGGGAAACGGGACAGGGCCGGCCGTGCGGGTGTGGCCTGGAAAAGGGGGTGACGGATCATGCCCCGGTTTCCTAAACATGTAGGGCTCAAATGCTAAGGCCATGTGGCCCAGCCTGGCACATATAAGGCGGATTCTCAAGCCAACAGAGATGGGGGGAAACTGAGGCCCAGACTTTGCCTGAGGTATCAGGTGTCCTGCACTCAAACTCTACAGGGTCTGAGCGGGGCGCAAGAGGTCTCTTCTGGAGGACCTAGGCCAAGAGGGAGGGAGGGAGGGAGGGAGGGAGGGAGGCTGCAGCTCTCCTGTCTCTCTGATGGGCAGAGGAGATGACGGAGGCGGTCGGCTCGCGCTGCGGTGTGTGGCAGGGGCTCAGGCCCGGCCGGCTCCCTCACCTGTGTGATCCGGTTGTGGTTGGCCAGGAACATGGAGAGGTTCTGTGATTCCTGGATGGACTGGGGGTCGGCCATCTTCCTGAGGAACTGGGCTGCCCTGAAATGCACACGGGGCGGGTTGGGGGGGGGGGGGGGACTCAGAGGCCAGCACCGAGGCTCCATCAGACTGAGCCACGCTGGGCTTCGGTCCGAACCCGGCCTGGGTGACCCTTCCCGAGGCTGTGCGTGAGGGCCGTCAGGGTCCCTCAGCGCAAGGGGCACGCCCTGATGCCCTGGGGGCTGTTCCCGGGGTTGTTCACCCCCTCGGGACAGGCGCCTGAAACGCAATCAGCAATGCGAGGAAAGTTCTGGAAGCTCAGAATGTCCTAGCAGGACCCACAGATGCTCTTGTAGGGAAGGAGGTACCCAACCTCTGGGAGGGGGAGGTGGGGAGGGGCTGACCTCTGTCAGGGGGAGATGTGGAGGGGCTGACTTCTGGCAGGGGGAGGGGCTGACCTCTGGCAGGGGAGGGGCTGACCTCTGGCAGGGGGAGGTGGGGAGGGGCTGACCTCTGGCAGGGGGTGGTGGGGGAGGGGCTGACCTCTGGCAGGGGGAAGGGCTGACCTCTGGCAGGGGGGTAGTGGGGAGGGGCTGATGTCTGGCAGGGGGAGGTGGGGAGGGCTGACCTCTGGCAGGGGGTGGTGGGGAGGGGCTGACCTCTGTCAGGGGAGGGGCTGACCTCTGATGGGGGGAGGTGGGAAGGGGCTGACCTCTGGAGGGGGAGGGGCTGACCTCTGGTGGGGGGTAGGTGGGAAGGGGCTGACCTCTGGTGGGAGGAGGTGGGGAGGGACTGACCTCTGGTGGGGGAGAGGCTGACCTCTGGCAGGGGGTGGTGGGGAGGGGCTGACCTCTGGCGGGGGAGGGGCTGATCTCTGGCAGGGAGAGGTGGGGAGGGGCTGATCTCTGGCAGGGGGAGTGGGGAGGGGCTGACCTCTGACGGGGGAGGGGCTGATCTCTGGCAGGGGGAGGTGGGGAGGGGGCTGACCTCTGGCAGGGGGAAGGGCTGATCTCTGGCAGGGGGAGGTGGGGAGGGCTGACCTCTGGCAGGGAGAGGTGGGGAGGGCTGATCTCTGGCAGGGGGAGGTGGGGAGGGCTGACCTCTGGCAGGGGGGTGGTGGGGAGGGGCTGACCTCTGATGGGGGAGGGGCTGATCTCTGGCAGGGGGTAGTGGGGAGGGTCTGACCTCTGGCAGGGGGTGGTGGGGAGGGGCTGATCTCTGGCAGGGGGAGGTGGGGAGGGCTGACCTCTGGCAGGGGGTGGTGGGGAGGGTCTGACCTCTGGCAGGGGGTGGTGGGGAGGGGCTGACCTCTGGCAGGGGGTGGTGGGGAGGGGCTGACCTCTGGCAGGGGGAAGGGCTGATCTCTGGCAGGGGGAGGTGGGGAGGGCTGACCTCTGGCAGGGGGTGGTGGGGAGGGCTGATCTCTGGCAGGGGGGTGGTGGGGAGGATCTGACCTCTGGCAGGGGTAGGTGGGGAGGGCTGATCTCTGGCAGGGGGTGGTGGGGAGGGCTGACCACTGGCAGGGGGTAGTAGGGAGGGCTGACCTCTGGCAGGGGGAAGGGCTGATCTCTGGCAGGGGGTAGTGGGGAGGGGCTGACCTCTGGCAGGGGTAGGTGGGGAGGGCTGATCTCTGGCAGGGGGTGGTGGGGAGGGCTGACCTCTGGCAGGGGGTGGTGGGGAGGGCTGACCACTGGCAGGGGGAAGGGCTGATCTCTGGCAGGGGGAGGTGGGGAGGGCTGACCTCTGGCAGGGAGAGGTGGGGAGGGCTGACCTCTGGCAGGGGGAGGTGGGGAGGGGCTGACCTCTGGCGGGGGAGGGGCTGACCTCTGGCAGGGGTAGGGGGAAGGGCTGACCTCTGGCAGGGGGTAGTGGGGAGGGGCTGACCTCTGGCAGGGGGAAGGGCTGATCTCTGGCAGGGGGAGGTGGGGAGGGCTGACCTCTGGCAGGGGGAAGTGGGGAGGGCTGATCTCTGGCAGGGGGAAGTGGGGAGGGCTGACCTCTGGCAGGGGGTAGTGGGGAGGGGCTGACCTCTTGTAGGCCGAGTGGTCGTTCTTGACGCTGCACTTCATGTTCTTGAGCTCGTCCAGGACGGCGAACATGTTGATGAACTTGCCCAGGGTCAGGAGGTAGGCCTCGGACACGAAGTCCTTCCTGCGCTCGGCGTGGCACAGCCGCTTCACCTCGCTGCAGAACCGCTCGATGGCCTTGCGCTGCGGGGGGAGGGCGGCGCGTGAGGGGGGAGGGACCTGGGGAGGCAGAGCTGCCGGGGGGGGAGGGGGGTCTGGGGGGGCGCGGGGCGCCTGCAGGGTAACCCCCGCCAGTTCACCCATGCACCGCTCATCACACACCGGCTAAGAGGCCCTGTGCGTGTTCTCGGTCCTCTCTCCAGCACCCAGGACCGGGCTGGGCTGGGGACAGAGAGGAAGAGGGGTTCCCGTTGACACTGGGCTGGAGCAGCGAACCCACCACCTGGCCTTCGGAACGAGCGCTCTGATGAGAGCAGGCAGGAAGGCACGCGCTCCCGGCCCCCGAGGGCCAGGCCTGCGCGGGGGACACAGGCCTCCCCCAAACGGCTGGCTGCACCCAGGTCCGGCCCCAGGGGTGGCCACGCAGCGCTCGGCCCGCGTACCTGAAAGTACATGAACTTCATGAGCTTCGTGACCTCGGGCTCCAGCACCTCCACCGTCTTCTCGTAAATCTCCACGCGGTTGGGCTGCTCGTTGCATTTCACCTGAGGGCCGGCAGGGGGCACGCGTGAGCCCGGCGTCCTAGGAGCCGGGCTCACACCTGAACCTGGGTGCTGTTTCACGGGTACCTCTCTCTGGGTGCTGACTGCAGACCAACTATCCTTCCTTCCTTCTTTTCTATCTTCCTTCCTTCTTTTTCCTTCTCTCCTTCCCTCTTACCGTTCTCTCTTTTCCTCCTCCCTCTCTCTCTCCCTTCTTCCTCTCTATCCCTGAGAAAGAGTCTCTCTGTGCATCCCAGGATGTCCTAGATGCTTGTGCCTCAATTCTTGAGTGCTGGGATTACAGACCTATGCTCCAGGACTAATCTTGATGGTAGTTTAGAAATTCTCCAAATGGCTGCAAGTGCTAAGTATCTATCGCTGGATGATGCCACGGACAATCATGTGATCCCACAGAACGAGACCGATCTTTGTGAATTGCCATGAAAAGATGGCAGCCATCCAACCATCAACGAAGGGGCAAAAAAAAAAAAAAAAATTAAAAAGTCATAGAACAGGGCTGGGAAGGTGGCTCAGTGGTAGAGTGCTTGCCCAGCAGGCATGAAGCCTTGAGTTTGAATCCTCCGTACCACATACACAGAAAACGCTGGAAGTGGTGCTGTGGCTCAAGTGGTAAAGCGTTAGACCTGAGCAAAAAGAAGCTTAGAGACAGTGCCCAGGCCTGATTTTAAGCCCCAGGACTGGCCAAGAACAACAACAACAAAACATTTAGTAAGTAAATTGCGCTTGGGATGGAACCGCGGGCTTCTACTCTTGTTGCTAAGACCACACCCACCCACCTGGACCTCATCTGAGTAGAGCCAAACCCAATCCTCTGTGCATGTGTTCCCAGAAAACAGAGGCTTAGAAAACCCAACAGGATGCAAAACAAACTTAATGGAAGTTATCCCTCAGGACCAGGATTAGTCAGTTTCTGCTGATTCTCTACACCTGTACTTTGTTGTTTCTGTAATAACAAGACCCATTAAGTCTACCTCGATATCAGTGATGGTAATAAAAAAAAAATGTGTCATGTTTCCACATGAAGAAAAGTCCCTAACTTAAAAAAAAAAGAAGGGGGTAGAGGGCAAGTGACAGAATGACAGAAAAGAAAGAAACAATGTGCTTCTGCAGATGGTAACAATTCACAAGATGATATTCCCAGAGGTGGAAAGGCGGATGGGGGTGGGGGGGGGTGTGCAGCCTGGCTCTGGAGGGCAGAGATCTTGTTCTTTGTGTCCTTTTGAGATGGTGTGGCCCCAGGTCGGCCGGTGCATCCAGATATGGAAATAAAAGGCTGTGCACACCATGGACTGCACAGACGCTCAACTTCCTGGGCCTGGGCTTTATCGTCACGTCTCTAGAAGCGCCATTTTCCTTGGCAAGTGGAGGACCAGCTGTGGTTTGGGGTGGGCTGGGGGAGGCAGGGCAGGGCGGGGCGGGGCAGGGCGGTCTCACCTGCGGGATGGCCCTCGAGCAGCTGCGCCAGGTGTAGAGCATGACCGCGTACTCGTGTCCTTCCTCCAGCATTTCATTCTGCAACAGCAAAATCACCTCAGCCCCAGACCCCCTGCGGGGGGGAGGGAGTCCCCCAAGACCATGCTGCTCCCTGGCAGCCTTCCCTGGAGGCCGGATACAAAATGTGGGATTCCCTCTCTGGGAATCAGAGTCTGCATCTCAACAAAATCCCCAGGTGGCCTCGGGGCTCCTCCACAGCTAGGGGGCCACCGTGGGGAGAAAGAGGTGGAGTTCTGCTTCCGGGAGCAGAACCCAGTCCCGGATACACAGAAGGAGCCAGAAATGAAGCGCGGAGCGACACCTCACACAGAGTACACCACAGTCATCAAGGACAGAGGACGATCAACATGTCTGATCCCGTGGATTGGAAAACAAGAGGTTGGTGGGAGAAGCGTCAGAGCTGTGGATGGTAAGCTCTCTGTGGGGCAGGAAACGCATCAGGGAGGGGTAATACCTATGCACACGCACATATGCGCATATATTTATCATATCTATACACATACACCACAGTTGCATCATGGTAGTTTTCTAATATACAGTGTGAAGTACAACAGAGTACACTAATGTAATAACCATAATGTTCACGCTTTATTTCCCTTACAATGATGGTAACAGCAGCTAAGTTTTATTCTAATCCTCGGTATCAGGTGAAGATCTGGAGACGTTCATGCGTCTGCAGCGCTGAGGACGGAGCCCGGGGTCTCACACACGCCAGGGCGAGGCCCCGCCGCCGAGCTGCGCCCCCCGGCCCACTGAGGAGGCTGGCTTTCCGTTTCTTCTTTGGCAGTCCTGGGGTTTGAACTCAAGACCTTGCACTTACTAGACAGGCGCTCGACCGCCAGAGCCACATGCCCGGCCGCGTGCACACGCTGAATGAATCCCTAGTTCACGAGCGAATGGCTTCACCAGAGGATGATTAACAACAGAATTATTCCCTCCCTCCCCCTCCAAAAAAAATGAGTAGAGCAGAGGATAACACAAACCACAGCATGAAAATGAACCCGAAGAACACAGTCCCGACCATCCCCTGACTTGACAGGGCGGTGAGGAAAGAACTCGGGGCTCAAGGGAACAGATTTCTGGGGTCCAACCCCCGCTTCACCCTTCACTAGGCCTCTAGCCTACATGAAATCACTCAGTCACCAAATAAAGCGATGATGTTGAGGATTGAGAACTGGACACACACACACACACAGCAGTAACACACACATGAACCATTCAGTCCCCATTTGACGCAGCAATTCTATTCCTGATGTTTCCCCTGAGAGGAACTTGTGTGGGCTCAGGATTTGAGGGTAACACGAATGTCACAGTTGTGTTATTCCTGACAGCTTCCAGATAGAAATGATCCAGTCTCCATCACATAAAGAACGGACAAAGCACGGCACAGCCATGGCATGGAATATTACTTATCTGGAAAAATGAACAAGGCGCTGACACAGGAGGCCGCATACACGCTGAAAACCTTATTCTAGCTGGGCACTGGTGGCTCACGTCTGTCATCTGAGGACTACTCAGGAGGCAGAGATCTGAGGATTGTGATTCAAAGCCAGCCCAGGCAGGAAAGTCCACGAGGTTCTTATCTCCAAAGAACCACAAAAAAGCCAGAACTGGAACTGTGGTTCAAATGGTAGAGCATTAGCCTTGAGTACAAAAACTCAGGGACAGTGCCCAGGCCCCAAGTTCAAGCCCCAGGACCAACAAACAAACAAAGGAACAAAAACCTTACTGTACGTCCAAGAAATCAACCCAAGGGCCATGTATTATAGGAGAGTTTTCAATGAAAGTCCACAAGAGACAAATCCACAGAGACAGAAGGTACACTAGCGTTAGCTAAGAGGTGAAGGAAAGAATTGGGGTGAGGCAGTGACTGCTAACAGGTCTGGGAGATCATTATAGGGTGCTCAACAATCAGATGGTATAACACTGCAAATGTACTTTAAAAAAAATTTCATTGAGGAGCCGGGCGCTGGTGGCTCACGCCTGTAATCCTAGCTACTCAGGAGGCTGAGATCTGAGGATCGCGGTTCAAAGCCAGCCCGGGCAGGAGAGACTGTGAGATTCCTATCTCCAATAAACCACCAGAAAACTGGAAGTGGTGTTGTAGCTCAAGTGGTAGAGCGCTCACCTTGAGCTAAAGAGCTGAGCCCAGGCCCAGAGTTCAAGCCCCATGACCGACAAAAAAAAAATTTTCATTGAGGGACTGGAGGCGTGGCTCAGTTGGTAGAGTGCCTGCCAAAGAGTAAAAGTGTCAGGTATCCAGTTTGAGCTCTGGTCTCAGCTTTAAAACATAGAACAACCCATTGATTTGTATGTTTTAAATTCTTTTATGTTATGGGAAGCCAGCTTTCAAAAATGCAATGATAAAAGAGAATGCTACTAGGTCGTCTCTCTTCGCAAATAGTTGCATCTCAACAATAATAACAACAACAACAACAAAAAGAAAACGACCTCTTCATTGACTTAACTTGCACTCTGCCTCTGCGGTGCATAATATCATTGTTAGGAGGTGATCGTGATGCAGCTTAGAGCCTCATTACTTGTTAGCGCTCCAGCCAGCAGCAAATGTCGTTGACAGTTTCTCAAGAAAAAGCCTTCAGTCTTCCCTATTTCCATTACCTATTGTCCTTGAGATTGGAAAGACACTGTCATCGCTGTCGAAGGCCGGCCAGGAGAGGATGCAACGGTAAAGTGCAAAACCAAACAACGGCTCCCAGCAGGTGAGATTGGGGTGAGTGGATTCACTGGGTATTGGTGGTGGCGGGTGGCCCCATTGCTGTGGGCCGGGATGTGGGCTGTGCCCCGGGGACGTGTCAGCTGACCTCTGTGGGGTTATTGTATAATTACCCTGGAATCCTGAGGGCGGGACCATGTGGTGTGGAACAAGTCCAGAGTGGAGCCCAGAGAGACTCAAGCTCTGCTCCTGACTCTTCTGGAAATGGTCCTGGAACCAATTACTAGAGGAGGTGAACAGCTTCTAGAAGCTGGAAAGAGCAAGAGGATGGATTCTCACCTAAATCCTCTGGGGAGAATTCAGCCCTGCCAGACGCTGCTGGCTCACAACTATAATCCTGGCTATTCAGGAGGCTGAGGAGCTGAGGATCACGGTTCAAGGCCAGCCTGGGGCAGGGGAAACCTGTGAGACTCTTATCTCCAGTGAACCACCTGAAAGCTAGAAGTGGTGCTGTGGCTCAAGTGGCCGAGGGCTAGCTTTGAGGGCAGTAGCACAGGAACAGCGCCCAGGTCCTGAGTTCAAGGTCCTGAGTTCAAGCCCTAGGACCAAACTCCAGGTAGAACTTCCGGCCAACAAAATGGCGGGAAGGTAATGGTTCCCATTCAGTCACCTGGCCTACAGTATTTTGTTACTGCAGCTGTAGATGACTAATACACACTCTGCATCCCGACCCTCATTTAATTTCCCAGAAATATCACAATTTACCTAGGGATACCTCACAGCCCAAATTCAGGGAGTTCCTGAAAATTCTGTGACATGTACCTCATTTCCTCTGCCTCCTCCCCCAAACCCTCCCCACCCCCACCCCACCCCGCATCTCATCTCTGATGGGTCCAATTCAAGTGGAGTAGAAAGAGTTCAGGACCAGGAGTCGATCCTGGGGTTCAGGTCCCAGCCCAGGATTCTGATTCATCATTGTGGAAGCATGACCAACTTGCTTATTAACTTCTCCAGCCTTAATTTTCTCATCCCCCAAATGGGCATAATAATCCCTTTGCAAGGCCCAGACTATAATGAGATTCCGGCGCTATCACGCAGAGAGCTGGCCCACATCATTTCAAAGGGCCACGCGCACACAAGCTGTCATTATCCTCCCACGGGGCCCACCAGAGAGCCACCTCTGTCCTCGCGCTTCCCACACGCACCCACCCCACCCCCACCCCGGAACCAGAGTTTAACCATGACAGTCACTCTTGGCGTATTTTTGTCAGTCTTGAGCTTAAGTTGGTCTGTTGTGCAGCCCTGAGTGAATTTAACATGTGTATGTGTGTGTGCGCGCGCATGTGTGCACCAGACCTGGGGCTTGAACGCACGGCCTGGGAACTGTCCTTGAACTGCTTTTTGCCCAAGGCTAGTGTTCTACCACTCTGAGCCACAGCTGCACTTGCAGCTCGTGTGTGTGTGTGTGTGTGTGTGTGTGTGTGTGTGTGTGTGTGTGTGTGTGTGTGTGTGTGTGTGTGTGTGTGTGTGTTCTCTTTTGGTGCTGGGGATTGAACCCAGGACGCTGCACTTGCTAGGTAAGTTCTTTGCCACTGAACTACCTCCCAGCCCCCCAGCTTTTTTTTTTAATGATTTATTAGAGATAAGAGTCTCACAGATCTTCCTGCCCAGGGCTGGCTTCGAACCACGATCCTCAGATTTCAACCTCCTGAGTAGCTGGGATTACAGGCGTGAGCCATGGGTGTCCGGCATGTTTCTTTAACTTTTAAGGACTCCACGTTTCCCCATCGGTACAGTGAGTATTAAAGGGCCTGTGCACAGATTCAATGAGACACTGAGCCTAGATATTATTTGCCCAGCAGAAGGACTTAGAGAACGGCTAGTATCTGTTCCCTACCGTGATTCACTGGGGACCAGGCCTGGCTCTCAAGCCAACCTTGGCTGTGTGTGCGGGGAGAGGCACGCAGTGCTGAGTGCGCAATAGAGCTAAGCAAGCCGCAGTGAGGAGGGACATGGAGCCACGGGCCCAGCCACGGAGCAGGCAATGGAGCATTCCTCACATCTGGGGCCGTTTGAGAATAAATCCATGAGAACCCCACTGGGACGGGGGATGGGCTCCCCCTCTTTTAGTGTCAAAAGCCGAAGGACAAAAACAACCACTGCCCAGGGCCCCGGTGGCTCAGTCATCCTAGCTACTCAGGAGGCTGAGATCTGAGGATCGTGGTTCAGAGCCAGCCTGGGCAGGAAAGCCTGCGATAATCTAATCTCCACTTAACCACCAGAAAGCCGGAAGTGGCGCCGTGACTGAAAGTGTAGAGGCTAGCCTTTGAGCAAAAGAGCTCGAGACCCACCACTGACAAAAATAAAATACAATCGAATACAACCACTGGTTCCACTCGCGAATCATTCCTGCCACCAACTTCCTCACCTCGGGAACTGGGCTATTCCCAAGGCAAGGCCGCTGTGCATCTTGCATGAGGAACCCTTTGGGTTTTTGTCAAGACAGAAAATTCCACACATCTGATCATCTACAAAAAGTCTCTAAGACAAGGAAGGATCTGCTCACACGTGGAGCCCCGCCAAACCCAGGAGCTCCGGCAGGAAGTGGTGGGGGTTAAGATGGACTCACGGTGGACAGGACTGCGGTGCTGGAAGCTGAGGGCTGCAGTGTAACCAGGGGCCAGGGCCGGCCTGGCCGAGGCAGGACATCGGGGTAGCTGAGCCCCACCCCTCGCGCGGGAAGCTGCCCCAGCCCCGTCCCTCTGGCCGGGTTCACATCTGTGGGTCACAGAGACTTACCATGCTCGAGTGGACTGTCGCCTGCTCGATGTACCTGGCGATGCCGGTGACAAATGCATTTCTGTCCTCGAAGTTGGTGTCAAAGTTCGCCTGCGGAATCGAGGTGCAGAGCGCTCAAGAGGGAACTCACTGCCAACAAATGCGACCGCTCCGGGTGGAAATCTACTGCCCAGTGACCTCTCATCTTTCCCCTCTCTCCAAACAACAACAGCAACAAAACCCATGTATGACCCTCTCAATCCCAGTGGGCAAGGGCCGAGCCCCACAAGGAAAAGCTCCGATTCCCAGTTGCCTGGCTTTTCAAATGTGATGCTCGACTGCCCAGGAGGCCTAGGGGAGGAGGATGGCGGTCTGAGGCCAGCCAGAAAACAAGTGTGAGGCCTTATGTGAAAAATAACGAAAGCGAAACAGGGCTGGAGGTGTGGCTCAAGGGACAGAGGATCTGCCTAGCGAGTGCTAGGGCCCGAGCTCAAAGCTCAGGACTGCCCCACCCTCCAAGGAGGTATGAGTGTATATGTGTGTGTGTGTGTGTGTGTTAGAGAGAGGGGGTGGTGGTGGTAATAGTTCTTCACTATACTTTTCCGTGTTGCGTGTAATAAGCCGTATTTACAGAATGCAAAAATTCAACCCGGCTCTCGAGATAGGAACAAATCAAATTTATAAGCGAAGCCTTCAAGCGTGAGCCTAATACAGCTAACCACTGAGCCAGACCGAGTGCTGGTGTTGAGGGCATTGACCTAGCCGAGGGCTACTAGCAAAGGGATCCAGAGAGCTAAAACAACCTCTCAAATGAACGTGTTCAGCACCGCCGGGGTAACCTGGCCTGGGCAGAGCAGGGGTGGAGCAGGGCTGCCGAGCTGCAGGGGTGAGGGATCTCCCCACCACACCCAGACCCCACACAGCTGTGTGCAGTCCCGTCCTAGCTCATGACAGGATCTGCTCAGTGACCGCAGACCAACAAGCTCGGGAGGGGGGTGGGGGTGGGGAAGGGGAGTGCCCATCCCCAGTCTAGTCTAGGCCTGTGCTGACCTCTCTGCCTTCAAGCCAAACCCTGGGGCAGGAATCCCCAGAGTCCTGGGCTCCCAGCATGCTCCACGGTCTGCCCTACCTGGTACATGATGGAGGAGGGCGGGGGCTCGATGCATGGCTGCTGGTCGGGCAGGGGCAGCTCCTCCAGCAGATCCACGTTGGACAGGGCATCTTCCAGGGTCACGTGGGTCGTCATGACTGCAGTCTTGGCGTTCCGCACTGAGGGGAGGGACAAGAGAGGACGTGGCAGGGTGCAGGGGCTCTGAGGGGCTTCGTTCAGCTCTTCTGCAGGGCAGAGGGGAGGCGGGTGCACCCGGGCTCCCCGCCCACCCCTCTCCCTTCGTCCCTTCTGCAGCGTCCCAAGCTCACGTTTCTTCCGGGCAACAAGACCAAGAAATTTTTTGGTGACCCACACCCTCCCCTGGGAGCAGAGGTCAGCCTCAGTGAAGGGCTTCTAGAATGGGGTAGCAGCCCTCCACCTGCTCTTCTTCAGAATTCCTCAGTGACTATGCAGCACAGACCCCAAGACTGCAAACATGCCTGTGTTTGCAAACACGATCCACTGCAGGCCACAGCCCAGGGCTTGGTTTATTTTTTGTGCCACTACTGGGACCTGAACTCAAGGCCTGGGCGCTGTCCCTAACGTTTTGTGCTGAAGGCTCATGCCTAGAGCCACAATGCCATTCTAACTTCTTGGTAGTAGTTAAATTGGACATAGGAGACTCAGGGACTTTCCTGCCCAGGCTGGCTTTGAACCATGATCCTCACATCTCAAGCCTCCTGAGTAAGTAGGATTGCAGGCGTGAGCCACTGATGCCTGGCAAGAGCCTAGATTTTATGGGTAATGAGTCTGGGATTCGAAGCATTCGGCCTTATTTGGAGTGACAGACGAGCTGCTATGTTTTGCTTTAGGACCTGCCCCAAAGCAATCAACCTTCAATGGATATTTTCATGTCCTGGACTCTGGTAGAGAGCAGGGTTATCTATTCCACCCGCCCCCCAACTTTGCTAAGCAGCGAAGCTGAAAAGAATCTGAACAAGGCAGTTAACCAACTCCAGTGAGCTGCTTTTCTAAGAATTCAGCACCTAGCAAGCCAAACAGTGCTCCAATTTTTTTTTTTCAAACATATGTGAAACACCTACTAAAAAAACTCATAATGCACGATTGAGGCTACCAAAGAGCTTCCTGTGAGTTTCATCCAAAAAGTGATATCCTACACTAAGTATGGTAGCACAAGCCTGTAATCCCCAGCACCCAGGGAGCTTAAGCAGGAGGCCCACAAGTTCAAGGTTAGCCTAGGATCCATCGCAAGTTCCAGGAAGGCTGTGATAGACCGTAGGAAAAAAGAGAACAAAACTAAAGATAGAACCAAATAGAAAATGAAATTAGAAATCAATGATGCAAATTGTGGCCCCCCCCAAAAAAATAAGACAAGTCTATCCTGCTGGAAACCTATCTAGCATGCAGAGGTTGTTCGGTACTGCTGGAATTGAAACCAAAATGATAACATATATAAGAGCTAAAAGACAGAGGGCATAAGTAAATGTCTGAAGTGCATCTAGAGGAAATCACTTCACTGGGCCTGAAGTTCCATTCAAACCCCAGCGAGCAAGTAAATAAATAAACAATAAAACGCAAAGGAATACAGAATCGAGGGACTGATCACTACCAATACAGAAATAAATGTACAAAGCAAAATAAACAGTAAAGGCAAACAACAACAAACACTGGATTTTTAGAGAGGGGTTAATAATAATATGAACCCCACCTTTTAACGCCGGGGAGTCAAAAGGACACAGAGATCGCCCTTCTCCACCGGCCCTGTGCCGGCCCAAACTCCCGGCTGAGCTTCCATCAAGGCTGGAATTTCCCCTGGGAGGCAAAACAGTGTTGTGACACCCTGGGCCAGAAAGGACCAGTAACGTTCCACCTGCGTCCAGGGGCTGCAAAGAGCTCAGATGGGAGCAGCATGAGCCCCAGGTCGGGGTGGGGGTAGAAGCGGGGTGGGGGTGGGGCAGATGGAGGCCCTGCCAGGGCCTCGCATTCTCCCCATTCTCCCCATCCTGAGCCTTCAGCTACACCTGCCCATGGACGGGCGCCATGGAAACGGAGCAGCCCAGGCCAATGAGGTCTCTCCAGGCTCCAAGGTAACCCCTCCCCCTGCTCTCGGTGGAGGAGGCCAGGCGGGTCTCTGGGGGGTGATTTCAGGCCCTCTCCACACCTCTCCTTAGACCTCACCACAGCTAATGCATACCCAGCCCCTCTCCTTTACATTAAGTCCTTTTGAGGGGAGGGGAGGGGAGAGGGAGAGAGGGAGGGAGGGAGGGAGAGAAGGAGAGGGAGAGAGGGAGAGAGAGAGAGAGAGAGAGAGAGAGAGAGAGAGAGAGAGATGATTTTCTATAGGACATAATTACCGGCCACTTCCAAAGGCCCTGGTCACTCTCTTTACTCCATTAACTAATAATAAAGTGTGTAGTTCTTTAGTCCTTGCTTGGACGTTGGAGCCACGTGGCTGTGTTCCTGCCACGCAGCGCTCGCAGGCAGGCAGGACACTTAGCGCGCAGCTGCGTCTGCCGTGGGTATGTGCAAACTTTCCACCCATGGCTTACACCTCTGTTGGTGCCCAAGAATCAGAGGCAACAAACTTCTCAATAATAATAATAATAATAATAAGAAGAAGAAGAAGAAGAAGAAGAAATGGCGAAGAAGAAGAAGAAGAAGAAGAAGAAGAAGAAGAAGAAGAAGAAGAAGAAGAAGAAGAAGAAGAAGAAGAAGAAGAAGAAGAAGAAGAAGAAGAAGAAGAAGATGGCAAAGAAGCAGAAGAAATGGCAA
>NW_024871298.1:1310000-1327500 GCF_019054845.1 Dipodomys spectabilis | reverse complement strand
AAAATAACACATTACGAGGGCCCCCTAAAATACACACATAGCGATGAGGACACACATTTGATATCGGATGCATGTATACGATACTCGACATGTTGTGGATTCATACGCGTCCATGTATGTGTTTGTGTTTCTGTCCACTGAAAAGACCTAGGCCCAGATACCCGCGCGTGAGCAACGAGCACTGCTAGTATTCACACTGTAGTCTGAAGCGATCATTCCTACTGAAGGCTTTGGTGCTGTTCAAGTCCAGGTCTGGACAGGATATGTCTAATGAAGGATAGAATGTTGTCATACAAGAAAGCAAGGTTACCATCTGCCTAAGATGACTGACATCACAAGAGGACTCCCCCCCCCCCATACCAACTTGAAGCAGTGTCTACTGTCCAAAGCTCAGACTGTGAGCAGCAATGAGCAAAACTGAACAACAGCAATTGTGTGTCCAAACCCATAAGATCTTTTTTTTTTGGATCCGGTTGCAGGGCCTGAACTCTGGGCCTGGTGCTGTCCCTCAGCTCTTCAGCTCAAGGCTAGCGCTCTACCACTTGAGCCACAGCGCCACTTCCGGCTTTTTTCTTTTTGCTTATGTGGTGCTGAGGAATCGAACCCAGGGCCTCTGGCATGCAAGGCAAGCGCTCTACCACTGAGCCACCTTCCCAGCCCCAAACCCATAAGATCTTAAAGAAAAAAAAAACATTAAAAAATCATTTTTTAAGCCAGTCCCTAGTGACTCACGCCTGTAATCCTATCTATTCAGGAAAGTCTTTGGGACCAATGAACCACCAGAAGCACACTGTGGCTCAAGTGGCAGAGTGCTCACCTTGAGCTGAAGAGCTGAGGGACAGCGCCCAGGCCTAGAGTTCAAGGCCCACGACCAATACACACACACACACACACACACACACACAATCTTTAAAAAAAAAACAAAACTCAGAGCCCAGAGTTCAAGCCCCATGACTGACCAAAAAAAACAAAAACAAAAACAAAAAAAACCTCGGTTTGTTATTACTTTTTGGAGGATGTTTGTGAGCCAACTTTTTATATTTTACTATTTAATGACTTTGTTTATATGGTATTGAGGAATGGAACCCAGGGCTTCATGCATGCTAGGCAAGCACTCTACCACTAAGCCACATTCCCACCCCTGTGGAGCCAACTTTTCTGCTAAAAATTGGCGAAGAAGAAGGAAAGAAAGTTTCTTTGCCTTTCCTAAACCCACTCATAATAGTGGGTAATCAAACGGAAGAGAGAGGATTACTTTTTTTTCTCTCCATTATGGTTATTTCTTCTTGCTGCTGCTGTTGTTATTGTTTTTTCTCCCTCTCAGAAAAGGATTTTCATTAGAACATCCCTATTTCACAACCCTTAACGAGCGAACAGAGGTAGACATTGGGCAGCTAATGTTGCTAGTGTCAATGAAGGAGAGACACAGCATCACCAATAAAGGCAGTTGGACCCCAAGAGAAACACGTCCATCCCACAAAACCTTCAAACCCAACTCACAGAAAACAGAGGTCAGAAGAGAAAACAGCTGACAATCAAGGCAATAAATATGTTCATGCAATGCAACGGATGACAAACTGCTCTCCCAGTAAATTCATGCCTCAAGCAAATACACTGACAAGAAAAAGGAAAGATGAAAAGCAGCAGCTACAGGTTACATAAGAGCCCAAACAGAGGATGTATGTTTCAGATTGTTACTAGATTCTATTTCAAACCATGAAAGTAAAGTTACAACATTTATGGGAACATTGGAATATAAATACTGACCGCGGTGACTTTTTTTTTTTAGGTTTGATATTGAGACTATGTTTTAAAAGAGTTGCTATCTTCTGGAAATGCCAGCTAAAAATATGAATAAGCAAAGCTGGGCACTGGTGGTTCACGCCTATAATCAGCTACTCAGGAGGCTGAGATCTGAGGATCAAGGTTCAAAGCCAGCCTGGCAGCAAAGTCCATGAGACTCTAATCTCCAATGAACCACCAGAAAACCAGAAGTGGCGCTGTGGTTCAAGTGGTAGAGCGCTTGCCTTGAGCTGAATAGCTCAGGGGCAGCGCCCAGGCCCGGAGTTCAAGCCCCACGACCAACACAAAAATAAATAAAAATAAAATAATAATAATATATATGGATAATCAGAAACTGGAGTTTATTGCCAATGTGCACCATCAGATGTAAGTTAAAAACTGTTGCTGGTGTTGCTTGTGCTATCTATGCAGGGATTTATTGTATTTTTTTCTCTCCCCTTTTGTGTGTCTGAAATATCTTATAAAAGCCCCACACTCAGTGTAAAAGCTCCCAATTCTCATCTAAATTCCCTCTTCCTTCCTCCCCAACTCCTGCTCCTGCCTGATGTAATCTTTTCCCTGCTGCCTTTGAGACAGATCAAAGAGACCCAATGCCTCCTAAGAGCATCTGGCCAGGGATTAAACACCACTGAATGTCACTGAGCATGTCACTTTTGTGCCGAACTTTCACTGAGTCTTTATTGTAAGCACTCTTCCAGTGTTTGGTTAGTTGTTGGATTTTTTTCCCCTTTCTGTGAGTGAGAGAAACTGCCAGGAACTGACCATTCAGTCCGTTGGCCTTGGGTGGGGAAGTGTCAGCCAAGCGGTCCCTTCTTTGGCCGCCAGCAGCCCTGCCCTCACGGCAGCCTGGATACTTTACGACGACTCCGAGAACAGGCTCAGGTGACCGCTACAACTGAGACTTCCCCTTCAGGAGGCCTTGTTCTAGTCCCAACTGCTCCAGACACCCTGTGCTGGTCTGGGAAGACAATACTCTTCCTTGGTGAACACTAGATGATCCTGTTCACTCTGCAACCATTGTCACTCAGCCAGGGTGGGGGAAGCACTATTCCCAGAGGCTCAAGCAGAACGTTTGTGGTTGGTGCAATGAGAGGCCTCTGATTGGTCTTTAGGTAAGGAAGGCCTGTGATTGGTGCAATGAGAGGCCTGTGATTGGTCTTTAGGTAAGGAAGGCCTGTGATTGGTGCAATAAGAGGCCTGTGATTGGTTTTAGGTAAGGAAGGCCTGTGATTGGTGGGAGTCACAATGCCACATTTGCATACATACTAGTTATACTTCTTTTCTCTCTGTAACAGTGCTATTTAACATGTTTTTCAAGTCAGCTGGAAACAACCTCTTGTGCTACCTAGTATTACAACATTAAGCCCATTAAAAGGCTTCTCCTTGAGAGTCTTTTTCTCCTTTTTGGGCTACTTGTGATTTCTATCAGAGGTGACAAGAAGTAGTGGCTGTAATAGCAGCAAGCACGTGACTGATCAGATCCAGATATGAGCCACAGGTGGAAACTATGAGAAATGGGAGACAACGAAGGATTGCAGAGATACAGAAAATGCAAAAACTGCAGGTCCAATCTTCCACTCACTGCAGAAGTTCTAGAAAGATGACCAAGCCCAAGAAGGGAGGGGGTCTGACATCCAAAGCTAGGAAGTTATAACCCCAGTTGCCTTTTAGAAACAGAGGGTAGCAAGGAGCCAGCGGCTCACGCCTGTCATCCTAGCTACTCAGGAGGCTGAGATCTGAGGATCACGGTTCAAAGCCAGCCCTGGCAGCAAAGTCATGAGACTCTTAATCTCCAGTGAACCACCAGAAGACCGGAAGTGGCGCGGCAGCTCAAAGTGGTAGAGCACTAGCCTTGAGCAAAAGAGCTCAGTGCCCCGCCCTGAGTTCAAGCCCCATGACCGATACATTAAAAAAAAATAATTAAATAAAAACGAAGGGTCCCAACACCCCTTAGGTGCTGCCACAAGCTCCAGAGCACTGGTCTCCAAGAGTGGCACCATGGTCAGTTAAAACCCAGAACGATGATTAAGACACTCACCTGAGCACCTAGAGTGACAAGTCTCTGGTTGCTGGAACTTGAAGCCATAAACCTTTGGTTCTCAGAAGCCAGAACTAGAAGCCCCTGGATCTGTTAGTCCAACCTACAGGCCCTCAGCCCTCAAAGGCTCAGAAGCACTGACAACCACACCTGGGCCTAGTCAACACTTCTGTTTGGACCAAACGAAAGAACCCTAGCCAACCGATCGGCAACCCTTCCTATAATCTTTGCTGTTTCTAGGCTTCTCAAACCTCAAAAACTCTCACTCACAACAATGCTTGAGGTTTCCCCCTTTACTATAAGAAAACCCTAGCACTTCTCTTCGGAGAATCACAGCCAGTGAACAAAACCTCCAGAGCCCATCAAAACCAAGCCTCTTTGTTTACCTAACACTCTTTCTTTTCTCCCTTGCAAACACAACTTCTGGAATGGATCCTGAGTGTGTTTGTAGATCATTCTCTACCGAAAGGAGTGGGAAATCAGCCATTTTTAGGTCAGGAGATGCAAGTCACTGCCAAACCCACATCTATCGGAAAGTAAAGACGTCCTGGAAATTTGAGCA
The DNA here is from genome assembly GCF_019054845.1 of Dipodomys spectabilis. NCBI lineage: Eukaryota > Metazoa > Chordata > Mammalia > Rodentia > Heteromyidae > Dipodomys > Dipodomys spectabilis. The sequence goes on along the minus strand of NW_024871298.1, from coordinate 1,323,097 downwards.
AGGGCCTACATGAAAACAAGCTCTGCTCCTCCGGCCCGAGTGACTGGGGCCTGTGAGGTAATCTTTCACAGGAGACTAATTCTACACATCTACTCCACCCACATGTACAACAGAGCCTGCGTGGGGCGCTGTTCTGTCCTCGTGGAAGAGGAATTAATCAAATGTTTAAAAACGAGCAATGTGCTGTGACCATCACTTTCCAAATGCAGCTGCCATTCAGGGTAGGTTTTAAAGTCATTGTCAGCAAAAGCTGGCAGCCTGGTTTCACTCAAAGATATAATGACACCCACAGGTGTTAGGGCTTCTTACACTAGGATGACTAAGAGAAGGGTGAACCCCAAAATTCTGGGGCCTGAGCGCTGTCCCTGAGCTTTTGTGCTCAAGGCTAGCGCTCTACCACTTAAGCTACAGCGCTACTTCCAGCTTTTTTTTTTTTTATAGTTAATTGGAAACAGTCTCATACATGTTCCTGTTCATTGTTGGCTTCGAGCCATGATGCCCAGATCTCAGCTTCCTGAGGAGCTAGGATTACAGGCGTGAGCCATCAATGCGGGGAGAGAGTGAGGCTTTGGAAATGCAGACTCTTAATATCACACGTGAAATGCTGCCATTCCGTAAGCATGTCCTTTTTTTCACTTCCAGGAAGGAAAATAAAGTAAGATAGTAGGTAAGATACTAAGAATACTAGGCCTCTAAGCTAGTGCCCTGGGTAAGGGTGAGTTCAGAGTGCAAATCTATCATTAGCCACTTAGACGAGCTATATAAGCAAGTTATTTGTTGCCTCCAAACTTCAGTTTCGTTATCTGTAAAAAGATGATAATTTATAGTGGGGCTTATCCTCTGTGACTATTCTGATGAATGGAAAACTTTATACAATGGGAACTTCTTTTTTTGTGGGGGGGGGGCCTGAACTCTGGGCCTGGGCGCTGTCCCTCAGCTCTTCAGCTCAAGGCGAGCACTCTACCACTTGAGCCACAGTGCCACTTCCGGCTTTTCTCTTTTTGCTTATGTGGTGCTGAAGAATCGAACCCAGGGCCTCAAGCATGCAAGGCAAGTGCTCTACCACTGAGCCACCTTCCCAGCCCACAATGGGAATTTCTTAACACAGTAGACAGCACCAGGGAACATATAGGTAATGTGAACACCCAAAAGCAACAGTACAGCCAGGTGCCAGTGGCTCACGCCTGTCATCCTAGCTACTTCCGGAGGCTGAGATCTGAGGATCGTGGTTTGAAGCCAGCCCAGGCTGAAAGGTCCCCTGAGACTCTTATCTCCAATTAACCACTCAAAAATCCGGAAGTGAAGCTGCGGCTCAAAGTGGTAGAGCAGCTAGCCTTGAGCAAAAAGGGTTCAGCGACAGCACCTAGGCCCTGAGTTCAAGCCCCATGAGTGACCAAAAAAAAAAAAAAAGTACAATGAAATTAGCTTTTGGTCTGATTGATTTTTTAATCACCATTTGCAATCATGGGAACCATCATTGGCCAAATCAGACTGAGAGTTTCCAGTGTTCAGAAACAGAAATATGGGTTTGTGAGGTAGGAATAAGAAAACAGAACCACAGAAAATTCCTGGTTGGCTAACGCGAGATTTGTGGACGGGTGGAGAGACTCGCCCATCTTCGGGACAAACTGGCCTATTCCGGAGTTTATCTGCTTCCTTAAAGTTTCAGTTGCACTTAGCCATGGGTGACTGCTTTGTGCTCGGGTCTGGTCTATGTGGTGTGGTCTGGGCTATAGCGCCTGGTTGCAGGAGTTCAGTCTAAATCAAGGGCTTCCCCTATTCCGGGGCAACCAGCTTGCTGTTAAGAGAGTAGATGAGAGAAACACTGTAGCAAATTCCCTACCAAAAAGGAAGGTGCTAGATGTATACTCTACACTAAGATGGTATGGCATACACACCTTCCTCCATTTGGCATCTTGTCAGTTCTGGGGGAAGAAGTGGCTTTTATTGCTTACCCAGGGGGACAGTATGACTGGAAGTGAAAGCTGTCACTCAGGGTCACAGCTCAGGGCAGAGGTTGAGGAGACAGCGGATATCTTGCTCTTTCTTCTACACACCTGCTTTGGTACCATTTTTTTTTTTTAACAACACATAAATGTCAAGCATGTTCCCCCTCCCCCTCCCCAAGGTGGCTGCCTTTTCCTTCCTCAAAAACAAGACGCTGCCAAACTAGAAAGATTAGGTAACTGTCACATCTCTGTGACAACTGGCAAAGTGACTCTAAAAGTTCACGTGGATTTTTTTTTTTTTTTTGGCCAGTTGTGGGGCTTGAACTCTGGGCCTGGGCGCTGTCCCTCAGCTCTTCAGCTCAAGGCTAGCGCTCTACCACTTGAGCCACAGTGCCACTTCTGGTTTTATGTTGGTTCATTGGAGATCAGAGTCTCACAGACTTTCCTGTTTTAACTGCAATCCTCAGATCTCAGCCTCCTGAGAAGCTAGGATGACAGGCATGAGCCACCAGCACCTGCCTATGTGGAAATTTATGGAACCTACTCAAGGGCAGAAAGGACAAGAAAACTGGAAAGCTCACACTTCCTGATTTCAAAGTTTAACTACAGAGCTATAATAAAAACAGTGTGGTGCTGGCCTAAGGATAGATGTAGAAATCAATGGAACACAAATGGGAATGGGGAAACAAACCCTTACATCCTGGACAATTGCTTGGCAACTAGAATATCAAGTGAAGTCCATGGAGAAAGGGTATCTACCCTTCAACAAATGAGGCTGCCGTAACTGTCTCCACATGCAAAAGAATAATACTGGATCCTGGCCTCAGACTAAAAATTAACTCAATGTGGATCAAAGATCTAAAGTTAAGAGCTAGCACTGTAACACTCTTAGAAGAAAACCAGGGAGTAAATCTTCATGCCCTTGGATTATATAATGACCTCCAATCCACACGCAAAAACACACAGAAATAAAACGCCATCAAAACGAAAACCATTTTTGCTTCAAAAACCACCGTTGCCAGGTGCCAGTGGCACACGCCTGTCATCCTAGCTACTCAGGAGGCTGAGATCTGATGATCACGGTTTGAAGCCAGACTGGGCAGGAAAGTCTGTGAGACTCTTAGCTCCACTAAATTAGAGAGGAAAAAAAAAAAGTCCAAAGTGGAGCTAAGGCTCAAGCGGTAGAGCACTAGCCTTGAGCACAGAAGCTCAAGGACAGTGCCCAGGCCCAGAGTTCAAGCCTCAGGCCTAGCAAGGTTCCAGTGGCTCACATCTGTAATCCCAGCTACTCTAGTGCCCGAAATCTGAGAATCCGAATTTGAAGCCAGACCAAGCAGAAGGCTATGAGACTCTTATCGCCAATAAACTACAAAAAAAAAAAAAAATCCAGAAATGGAGCTGTAGCTCAAGTGGTAGTGAGCTAGCCTTGAGCAAAAAAAAGCTCGGAGAAGCTGGGTGCTGGTGGCTCGTGCCTGTAATCCTAGCTACTTGGGAGGCTAACCAGCCTGGGCAGGAAAGTCATTGAGAGTCTTATCTCCAATTAACCAACATAAAACCAGAAGTGGCGCTATGGCTCAAGTGGTAGAGCGCTAGCCTTGAGCTAGAGACCTGAGGGACAGCGCCCAGGCCCAGAGTTCAAGCCCCATAACCAAAAACAAGAAAAGAAAAGAAAAAGCTCAGGGACAGTGCCCAGGTCTTGAGTTCAAGCCTCAGGAAGCCCCACCCCGCTAAAGTTCAATGATTCTCCACACTCAGTAGAATGACTACAATAACAAGGACAGAAAATAAATATTGGAGAGCATGGGGAGAAATTCGAGCTACCACTGCTGATGGAGTAGCAAACTGCTGCAGCAACTTGGAAAAACTTTGACATTTACTTCCTTGTGCTCATTTCTTTGTCTATTTTCTGTACCAGCACCCAGGCTTGAACTCAGAACCCTGCATTCTCACTTGACTTTTTTGCTCATAGCAGGCATTCTACCCTTTGAGCTATACTTCCAATCTGGCTGTTTGCTCATCAATTGGAGATGCAGTCTAAAAGACTCTCCTGCTTGAGCTAGCTTTGATAGCTCAATCCCTATGTCTCAGCCTCCTGAGTAGCTAGGATTAAAGGCGTGAGCCACCAGTGTTTCTGTCTTCATGATTTTCAACAGAGGGCTACCACAGATAACCAGGACTCAGCTCAGTTCCATTTGTGTGGCTTCAGTTCAATCCACACAAACACCTACATATAAATGCGCACAGCAGCATTATACATAATACCCAAAAGGCGGAAACTCTCCAGCTGTCCAACTGATAGAGCAACAAAACATGGGACAAAGCCACCCAATGGACTATTATTCAGCCGTGAAACAGATCTTAGTTCAAATACACACTATAGCCACCACATGTGTGAACTTGGAAACTGTTACACTAAGGAAACGAAGCCAGGCATACACTCCACTCCATTCCTACCACGTGTCCCAGAATAAGCAAATACACACACAAAAGGCAGGGCAGGCTTGTGACAGTCGGGGATAGCATGTGGGGGAGACCGGTGTTGTTGCTAAAGGACATGAGGTCTCTTTTTGAGACACCAACGCTGTTGTAGAATTCTCTGTGATACATTTGTACAACACTGTGAACACAGTAACACACACACACCCCACAAAATGGTGTGGTTTCATGGGTGGATCATACAAAATGCCAATTATATCTCAATAAAACCGGTTACCAAAAAACCATGTTGACAGTTTAATAATATTTTCATGATCGCTTTGGGCAAAGGTTGGGTTCAACATCAACAGGAAGAGAGAGAGAGATGGAGCCAGGGCTCTAGGAATTGGGGGGGGGGGGAGGAAGATGGGGGTCCCCCTCTACCCAGTGTTAGCTGTGGCGAGCCACAACCAACAGAAGGTGAGAGAGAGAAAAACAGCACGGGACACACCCACCCCGCCCCCAGGAGCAGCCCCGGAGCTAATTTCCATTTCCTTCTCCCCAGGTGGAGCAGGTGCTTCACCCAGGGGCACCAGACAGACTGTTCTCGTGATGAGAAACCTCTGACACCTGGGTAGGGGACACGTTCTGGGGCTCCCAGGGGGCATGGAGCCCCGATACCACTCCTTCTGGGAAAGATGAGTGAGCCCCATGTGGAAAAGGACAGGGTAGAGCTATGAGGAAGAAAAAGAAGATTCTTCCTGAGAGGGGAAGGAATGAAGGAAAAAGGTCACTCTACAATGTTTGTGAAACAAATGAAGGAACAAAAAGCCATGTAAGAAAAGCAAATCCATCGAAAGAATGGACCTTGGCGCTCGTTTTTAGCATCACGGGCACATCCGAGCAACGGGAGGGGCTTTGGACATGATTTAGGTTAAGTGGGAAATGGGGCAGAGGGAGGGGTACGGCGTTAGAGAGTGGAAATCACAGCAGGGAGCCAGGAGATGGTGCAGGAGAGATCCCAGTCGGCATCTGGAGATGGAGAGGGGGTACGGGGGAAGTTAAAAGCAGCAGCATGGGGCTGGGAAGGTGGCTCAGTGGTAGAGTGCTTGTCTAGCACGCATGAAGCCCTGGGTTCGATTCCTTGGCACCACATACACAGAAGAAGCCAGAAGTGGCATTGTGGCCAGCAAGGGGGCCAGATACAGCAGGTGCCCCCATACCAACAACAGGGCCAGAGACAGACAGGTGCCCAGCACAGACCGGCGAGGTAGGCTGTGGTTCAAACGCCTCACTGCCTGTCTGTTGGGACCAGAGGCTCCACACCTGCAGCTTCTTCGCACTCAGGGGAACTGGGGACCCACAGCAGAGACCCAAGTCCCCCCACCCCACCCGATCTGGGCCTCTGAGAAGGTCTACCCTTCTCATTTTTCACAAGGAGGGGGAGAAAGGGGCTTTGGAGGGGGTGAAACAATTGTCGTGCGGTTTGCTTTTTTTCCCCCTCAGCTGCTTCCTGTGCTGTTATAATGGGCTGAAGAACTCTTTCCTGTGATAGCCAAACCCCGGCTGCTCCCCGCAGCTCGGGGCCTCAGCACGGTCCTCTTGCCAGGGGAGGTCTTGGGTGGTGTCAGGCTGCCACAGAAGAAACCCCAAGGTAACTTGCATCCGGGGAATGGGGCTGCCACTCAGAGGCCCCTGGAACTGGGGTGGGGGGGAGGGGAAAGGATGGATGGCTGCCTTCGAGGTGGCCCAGATCTGAGCCTGCAGATGCCAGCTCCATCCCTGTCCAATGACAGCGTGACATGGCTCAGTCTGAAGACTGACCTAGGCCCCAGATCATTACCGCTTCACTCGCTCTAAAAGGGCCAAGTTCTCTGTGTGTGAAATGCGGCGCATGGACATCTCGCATGTGGTATCAGGTTTATGTCAGAGTAAATACATTGGTAGGCTAAAACCTAAGGTCCACACACTACATACAAAGCGAAGGCTCAAGGTGACCCCGAGGCGTGTGGTTTCCTGTGTGTCTCTTTTCCTAAGTGGAAGAAAACAGGGCGGAGGTGGGGGCCCTGGCTGTGAGGGGTGGGTACTAAGCCTGTTCATGTTGTCTTACCATGTGAACTTTAAACCAATGGGGTGGGGATGGGAGGGAAGGAGGTGGGAGAGAGGGAGGGAAGGGGTAATACTGTCCCCAAAGAAATGTACCCAGCAGCTGACTTACGTAACTGTAACTCCTCTGCACATCACCTTTATGTTCACAAGAAAAATACAAATTAAGCCAGGTGCCGGTGGCTCACGCCTGTCACCCTAGCTACCCAGGAGGCTGAGATCTGAGGACTGTGGTTCAAAGCCAGCCCAGACAGGAAAGTCTATGAGACTCTGATCTCCAGAAGATACAAAAAGAGAAAAAAGAATCTCTGGAAGTAGGAGCTATGGCTCAAGTGGTAGAGCTCATGGATGGCACCTAGTCCCTGGGTTCAAACCCCAGAGCTGGCACAAAAAGAAAGAAAGAAAAAGAGAGGGGGGGGAGTTGAGGGGAAGGGTTGGGAAGAGAATGAAGAAAAGGGGAGACATGGATCTAGGGCACTGTACTCTGAACTGATTTGTACTCCTTTGTACAACTACCTTAAAATAACAAAAAATGTAATTAAAAAAAAATGTCTCCAGACCAGAACAATCCCTTGTAAGAAATCCCACCCTCTCATATCATTTCTCTCAAGAATTGCACCCTCTTTGGGTTGTTCCTCCGGTGGAAGCTTGGCTGAAGTGGCCATGTGTGGAGGAGATGCCACCATCCTCGGCACAAAGACTGGCACTGGAAAGCCAGCATGCCGCCGCTTTGCATCATGGGAGGCATCCCACAGTCACTTGACAAGACCTGTGAGGTATCATTGTACAGACACAGGGCCTCTATCACCGCTTTCCCCTTCCCTCCCTGCGCCTGCCCACAGATCCGTCTTCCGAGACTGACACTCGACATATAATAACCTGTTCCTGTAGGAATGGAGGGCACCCATCCAAAAGAGCCACCTTCTCTCCCTACACCCATAGCTTCCTCTCTAAATCGGTCCAGGGCTGGACCTACTGCTTGCCCAATTGGCCCAGGCAGCAAGGGAAGGGCTGGTATGAAGGCCTCCACAGGAAGTGACGGATAAATTCTGTGTCCTGAGTCCACTGTTGCTGGTCTATCTGTGCCGGAAATGAGAGTGAAGCATGCCCTGGACACTTAGGGGTGGTTGCAAAATGGCAAAGGAAGAGGCCCTGGGTGTGTTGAAAGCTGAGATCACCTTCTGGGCTTCTGCTCACCAATTCCCATCCCCTCCCCCCTTTTCTTGGCCTACTCAAGTTCTGCCGATCTCCCCTAGATATGGGAGACCCCTTCCTACCTACCTGAGTCCCCTACCACTTCCATGTCCGCTTGCCCTTTCTTCTCCATCCCTTTGGCACTTGGTGAAATTGATCACAGAGCCAAACTCCCCTTGCAAAGAGCAAGAGGAGGAGGAGGGCAGCTCAGGAGACAGAGGGCCTAAGAGCTGTGGGGTCACTCTGAGTGGGTGTCAAATTCTTAACGATCATGTAAATAATGCATGATGACAGCCATAAAGCTAGAAATGGAATTATCCTCATTACATGCGAAACCCTGCACTCCGCTCATTCATGCACCCTCCATTTAACAAGGGCATCCTTGAATGGGCCAGTCCCTCCCCACACACCCACTCCCCATCCCCACCCCCCCACTGGCAGCCTGGGAGGCTACCCCAGGTGCCACCCCAACTCCCTGTCAACACCTTGGGCTACTAATGCCAGGGCCAAGCCTCTGAACCCTAGATAGGGCTCTGCTCCTCAAATCAAATCTAAAAAGACAAGGCCAAAAGGCCCTGCACAAAGGCTCCAATGAGGTGGCTGATATCTGCTTTCGTCAACTACAAGTGAATAATTAATACTTGCCAGGAAAGAAATAGACTCATTGTTATGGTGGCCACATGGAGGCCACAAAAGGCCATTCTGCGAGGCTCTTGGTGGATCCCTGGGGCTAGCAGTGGCCCAGAGAAGCCTCTTTGAGCTCATAGGCCAGATGCTGCAACGGGAGGACCCAAGCCCTGCCCAGTTCTCCAGGAATGCCGTTTCCAATGCTAATGAGCTTGTCCTCTATTCATCACCTAATGCCTATGCATCATTCAATTTGGTTTTCTGAGCAGTGATACAGCCCCAGAGACACACTGAACACCAGGAGGGTGTAATTTTGTCTTTGTTGTTGTTGTTTTTTAAATCCTCTTCTGTGCCAGTCTCTGACCTGAGTAAAAACTCTCCAACCCTTACTGGATTCTGGGCCCCACTCTTGGCCTATTGCCTAAAGCAAAGTTTTCCTTTTCCATTTTCCAGCACACATGCATACAAGGGTGCCCACAGAAACCAGTCAGAACTGGCCAGGAAATATAATAAAGCAGCTTAGTGAACAGAGAGATAATGCCCCCAGCCAAGGGGCTCGGCCAGCACAGCTACCCAGAGGCACTGGCTTTGTTAAGCAACAACTCATTCTTTCTGTGGTCTCCTAACCACCCGGGGAAGATGGCAGCTGGTGCCAGCAAGGGACTCCTGTGTCAAAGTTTCACGACATACATGTGGATGCTGGGTGCTCAACAAAAGCCTTCTGACACACACAGACACACACACACACACACCTACTTTTCCAGTATTTTTGCTCTCCGGGCCAAAAGCTGCCCTTGCTAAATACAGAGCTGACAGCTGCTAGACACTGTCATTTCTGAGTTGGTTCCCCATTAGAATTTACCCAGCCACCCACCCACCTTCAACTCCAGCTCACATGGGAAATTCTACCATTAGAGAAGAGTTCATTCTGCCACAGAAAGCGTTATTCCCACCCTTACTCCACAACCCCCCCCCCAACCCCCATTAAAATGTCTTCCATGCTTATTTCCTTTCTGGTCCACCGAATTCTCAAAAGCACCTGTTCTGCATCCAATGGGAAATTTTCATATTTGGCTCTTCAAGATCAGTGCGATTCACTGGCTCCTTCCTTGAAAACAAGTGCTGACGTTGGAGAGAAGGAAAGAGCAGACCCCCGGACAGAAGGGGAGGAGGCAGTGGAGGTTCAGAGGCCCCAGGGAGAGGTCCAGAACTGGGGTACAGTCATGAAAAACAGCCAGACGAGGCCCTGACAATCCTGACCATGGATACACACCTAGGTTTTTGCCCTCCAAGATCTAAAGGCCGGAATGGATCCTCGCAGGGCCTGTACTCGGGAATAAAGCCTGGACATACACTGTCCTAAGAGTGACAGAGGCAGGACGTGGAAAGCGAAGGATAGGACCCACCACCACTGCTGAGGCCCTCCGGTCCGCAGGCCTGCCATGGGGCCTGGCTGGCCACGCGGAACCAGCGCCAGCTTACCCATAGGGGAGAGAGCTAGGAGAAGCTGCTTGCCTGCCTGCAGGTTCTCGGCCTAGCTGGAGGGGCAGCTGCCCATGACTCCCAGGAAAACTGGCTAAGCAAAGTTCAAAGGCAGATTCGGGCCAGCCGTGGAGTCCTTTCCACCCAGGCTTTCTGAAACCACGCCACCTGCCCCCGATGCCCCCCTGCCCCCTCTGCCCTACGCAGGTGGGGGGGGGGGAGCGGGGTAGGATGGTCGGTTCCGGCCAGGGCTGCAGCTTTCTGGTGCTATCCGAGCTCAAGGAAACCAACCTTTCCAGCCAGAGGTCTGCCCACCGATCCCTTCTCCCCCACCCCCCCACCCCGTCCTCCCTTCCCCCAGACAGCCTGGTCTAGCCCGGCTGGTGCAGGCCAGAAGGCTTCAAAGCAATCAGCCCGGTTTCCCCCCCAAACCCAGCACCCCCGCCCCGCACACATGGGCCCCCCCCAGCCCGCGACCCCCGGCGGGCAGCGGCCAGGCCGGCCCGGGGGCGGCGGAGGCCGAGGCCAGGCCCCCCCCCCCCCCGCGCTCAGCGCACCCCGCCCCGGGCGATCCGCTCGGCGCCGCCCCGGGGGTCGCGGCGGGGCCCGCGGCGGCCGCAGGTGTCTCCGCCGCCCGCGGTGGGCGCCGCCTCCTCTCGGGGGCCCGGGGCGGCTCGGGCCCGGGGCGGGCGCACCTGCTGCAGCCGGGGCCGGCGCGGCGGCGGCGAGGGGGGAGGGGAGGGACGCCCGGGGGGCGCGGGGGGCGCGCGGGGCGGGGGGGGGGCTGCGGCGGGGCCTGCGGGGACCCCGGGCCGGGAGCTGGGGGGGCGCCCGCCCCGCGCGCATCCTCACTGCGGCATCCGCCACCCCCCCCACACCCCCCCGCACACCCCGCCGCTCCCGGGGCCGGCGAGGGTCGCTTACCTGGGTCTGCAGATCGCCCGGGGAAGGGACCGAGGCCACCGCTGCCAGGCCCCGCGCCGGGGCGCAGGTCGCCGAGCCCCGCTGCGCTCCGCGCCCCCGCTCCGCTGCGCCGCCCGCTCCGGCTCCAGGCCCCGCCCCGGACACGCCCCCTCGCCGGCGCAGGCCCCGCCCCCTCCCCGGGCCCCGCCCCCTCGCCGCCGCGGCTGTCACACAAAGAGCCGGAAGTGGCTGCGGCCGGGGGCGCTCGGCTGCACCCTGGAGCTCGGGGTTTGGGGGCGGCGGTGGGGAAGGGAGGTGGGAAGCGCTGGATCCGGAGCTCCAGCCCCTGAGCGCCGGCCTGGGTGCATCGAATGGAGGAGGAGGGGGAGGCCAGTCCCACCTGCAGCTCGGCCGGACCCCAGCTCTGCGCGTCCAGGTGTCTGCGGCCCCGGCCGGCCGCTGGGTGTGGGTGGGGCTGCGGGAGGCCACGCCCCCCGGGGTCCACCTGCTTCATCCGCCCCGGCTGGGCGCGGCCCACCCCGGGAAGGCGTCGGGGAAGCCATCGAGGGGAGAGTGGGCTCAGGTGGGACCTTCCCGCCACCGTTGGTCCCTCCTGCGCCCCAGCATGAGTAACTCACCCCCTGCGAACAGGGGTTTCGTAGCCGGGGTCGGTGTCAGCCTCGGGAAAGCGGTGCCCAGGGCCGGGGAGGACCCGGGGACGGGCACCTGCTTCCCCTGTGACAGAACGCCGCTGGACGCCTGTCATCCCAGCCCACGGGAGGCTGAGATCTGAGGATGGCAGTTCGAAGCCAGCCCTGGCAGGAAAGCCCCATGAGGTTCTTATCTCCAATGAACCACCAAAAAGCTGGAAGGAGAGGTGTGGCTCAAGTGGTAGAGCACCAACCATCAGCAAAAAAAAGAAAAGCGCGAAGGGACAGTCCCCAGGTCCTGAGTTCAAGCCCTAGGACTGGAAGAAAGAAGCAAGAAAGCAAGAGAAGGAAGGATGGAAGGAAGGATGGAAGGAAGGAAGGAAAGAAGGAAGGAAGGAAGGAGGTACAGGGGCTGGGAAGGTGGCTCAGTTGTAGACAGCTTGCCTTGCATGCATGAGGCCCTGGGTTCGATTCCTCAGCACCACATAAGCAGAAAAAGCTGGCTCAAGTGGTAGAGCGCTAGCCTTGAGCTGAAGAGCTGAGGGGCAGTGCCCAGGCCCAGAGTTCAGGCCACACAATGGACAAAAATGAATGAATGAATGAATGTAGGTACAGATACAGGGGAAGGTCTTGCATCAAGGAAATGTTCGTAAGAGCCTTCACATTTGTCCCTCCCCCTCCAGCTGACCCATGAAGGGCGGAAGCTGCTCTACTGCAGTCTCAGGGAAGAACTTGCTAAGTCTTTGCCTTCCGTGATCACACGTTGCACACATCATTCCCCGTGTGCACAGAACTCACGAGCCTCTGTGGCTTGGTGTTACATCACTCCTCTGATTTAAATTGCTATTTCAGAACTGATGACTTACATAGAGAGACCCATATATTTCCCTGATGCCTTGGGAGAAGGCTGTGGGGGTGTTTGTGGAGGATGCCTTCAAAAACAGAGCTCAGATTTTCACATATATATATATTTCACATATATATATATTTCTACCACAATCTTTGAGATTTCAAGTGTAATAATAACAAATTCACTAATGACAAAGAATCACAATAAGTCTGATTTTCATTCTAAAGGGCATACTATTTTGAGTAGTTCTCTTTTTCTGAGAGACATGTATCTTTCTTGTCTTTTCTTTTTTCTTTTATTGTGGGTCTTGTGGCTTGAACTCAGGGGCTGGGCACTGTCCCTGAGCCTCTTTGTGCTCAAGGCTAATGCTCTACCACTTGAGCCACTTCCGACTTTCTCTGAGCAGTTTATTAGAGACAAGAGTCTTGTGGACTTTCCTGCCTGGGCTGGCTTTGAACCCCGATCCTCAGCTCTCAGCCTCCTTGTGTAGCTAGGGTGACAGGTGTCTGGCGCAATAGGCTCTTTTGAAGTGACTGTGTTGGAAATCCAGAGGCGGTGGCCTTTTGGTCCTAGTTTTTCAAGCAACAGAATAATGGTTTTAGGCAAGAACCATTGCCCCTTTATTTCTTCATCTATAAAGTAGGGTGGAAGCATGCCAATATTCCCCTGGAGAGTGGAAAATTACATGAAGTAAAACAAATGGCACACCTTTCTCAAGCTTAAAGTAGTACTCAGCAAATGCTCCACCAGCCCGGCACTGCACCTGGGACAAAGCCCAGACTCCCTATGGAAGTCTGGCAGGGATTTCACATCTTATTATGAACACACCTGCTGTGATTCAGGTATGAGGAGAGTGGGGGCTCTTCCGGATCCCCAGACTCACTGCATTCTGTCTTCTGTTCTTCCTTGGAATGTTCTTAT